>NC_034190.2:13880835-13882097 GCF_002021735.2 Oncorhynchus kisutch
TTATATAACAGTATATCAGCGTATCTGTGTCTTATATAACAGTATATAACAGTATGTCAGCGTATCTGTCTGTTATATAACAGTATGTCAGCGTATCTGTGTCTTGTATAACAGTATGTCAGCGTATCTGTGTCTTGTATAACAGTATATCAGCGTATCTGTGTCTTATATAACAATATATCAGCGTATCTGTGTCTTATATAACAGTATGTCAGCGTATCTGTCTCTTATATAACAGTATGTCAGCGTATCTGTGTCTTGTATAACAGTATCTGTCAGTGTGCCTGTGTCCTATAAACTCAGCAAAAAAAGAAATGTCCTCTCACTGTCAACTGCGTTTATTTTCAGCAAACTTAATATGTGTAAATATTTTTATGAACATAACAAGATTCAACAACTGAGACATAAACTGAACAAGTTCCACAGACATGTGACTAACAGAAATGGAAGATTGTGTACCTGAACAAAGGAGGGGTCAAAATCAAAAGTGACAGTCAGTATCTGGTGTGGCCACCAGCTGCATTAAGTGCATCATTTCCTCATGGACTGCACCAGATTTGCCATCTCACTTAGGTAACATCTCACTTAGGACACTAAAGAGGCCTTTCTACTGACACCAAAATAATCTCCTCATGGACTGCCACCAGATTTGCCAACTTTGCCAGATGTTACCGAAGTGAGATGTTACCCCACTCTTTCACCAAGGCACCTGCAAGTTCCCGGACATTTCTGGGGGGAATGGCCCTAGCCCTCACCCTCCGATCCAACAGGTTCCAGAAATCACACACAGATCGAGCAGTATGGCTGGTGGCATTGTCTTGCTGGAGGGTCATGTCAGGATGAGCCTGCAGGAAGGGTACCACATGAGGGAGCAGGATGTCTTCCCTGTAATGCACAGCGTTGAGATTGCCTGCAATGACAACAAGCTCAGTCCGATGATGCTGTGACACACCGCCCCAGACCATTGACGGACCCTCCACCTCCAAATCGATCCCGCTCCAGAGTTCAGACCTCGGTGTAACGCTCATTCCTTCAACGATAAATGCGAATCCGACCATCACCCCTGGTGAGACAAAACCTTGACTCGTCAGTGAAGAGCACTTTTTGCCTGTCCTGTCTGGTCCAACGACGGTGGGTTTGTGCCCATAGGCGACTTGTTACCTGGTGAGGATCTGCCTTACAACAGGCCTACAAGCCCTCAGTCCAGCCTCTCTCAGCCTATTGCGGACAGTCTGAGCACTGATGGAGGGATTGTGCGTTCC